>NC_053489.1:177715517-177740517 GCF_905171775.1 Rana temporaria
GTAAGGGGGACAATGGCTGCTGTACGGGGGACATGGCTGATGTACTGGGACATGGCTGCTATACTGGGGACATGGCTGCTATACTGGGGACATGGCTGCTGTACTGGGGACATGGCTGCTGTACGGGGGACATGGCTGCTATACTGGGGACATGGCTGCTATACTGGGGACATGGCTGCTGTACTGGGGACATGGCTGCTGTACGGGGGACATGGCTGCTGTATGGGGGACATGGCTGCTGTACGGGGGACATGGCTGCTATACGGGGGGCATGGCTGCTATACGGGGGGCATGGCTGCTATACGGGGGACATGGCTGCTATACGGGGGACATGGCTGCTATACGGGGGACATGGCTGTTATACGGGGGACATGGCTGTTATACGGGGGACATGGCTGCATTTGGGGACACATTTAAAAAAAAGTATCGGTATTCGGTATCGGCGAGTACATAAAAAAAAGTATCGGTACTTGTACTCAGTCCTAAAAAAGTGGTATCGGGACAACCCTAGTTGCCAACCGTCCGTAGAATTACGGACAGTACGTAAATAAAAGGCACTTTTTCCCTGTTCGTAAAAGTCCGTAATAAGGGAAATGTGCCCGTAAAAAGATCCGAATGTGAGTCTGTCAGGGTACTAGCTCCATCTCTGACAGATTCCCGCACATGCCCAGTAGAATGACATTTCGGCGCATGCCTGTGCGTGGTTTGCGCGCACGCATGCGCGGTACGGCAGCGCGCCGTGTGCGTGGAAGCGCGCACGTGCACGTATGCGGCAACCCTGGGGCCAATCAGAGGCCGGACATTCCTATTTAAACCAGCAGCCTTCCTGAACAGGTTGCTGGTTTGTCTTCAGCTCCTATGTGTTTACCTGTTGCCGTACCTGCCTGTTTTGACCCGGAATTCCTGACGACTCTCCTCTCACCTGGAACCTCTGACCCTTTGGCTAACGTTACCTGGATTGCTGTTGTCTCCTGCCCCTTGACCTTGGCTTGCTCTCATGGACTCCCTCTGAACTCTCCTGCCCTTGACCCTTGGCTTGTGATCGGATTTGCCCTCATCTCCTGTGGACCCTACCAGACTCACCTACCAGTTCCTGCCTGACCAACGCTTGTTTCCAGTCTTCTGCACCTGCCCTGCTACTGTCAGCTGCACCAAGTCTTCCTGCCAGCTCCCGGCGCCGGTGCCTCCTTGTGCCGTCTCTCCTCTGTCCCAACTCCAGGGAGTGGGTCTGCACAGGGTCGCAAAGGTGAGCCGCCCTCAGCATCTCGGTCTCGGTGAGTACAGGTTCTGACAGTACAAACCAGCCAGATGTCTGAGACCGACAGGGCGCGCTCACCCTTTGAGACGCTGTGCCAACAGGTCTCCGCCTTAACAGAGGCAGTCCAGAAGCTTCAGGAAGGCTACCTCCAGATTGATGGCCGCCTCCAACAACTGGCCGGTTCCCCAGGTCCATCCACTGCGGCCCTAGCCTCTTCACCCGGACCTTCTGCTGCCCAAGCTCCTGCAAGCCCTGCCATGATGGGGAGTAATCCCGAACCCCGGGTCTCCATGCCCGAGCGATTCTCAGGCGACCGCCGGAAATATCGGGCTTTCAAGAATGCCTGTTCCCTTTACCTGGCCTTGCAACCTAGAACTTTTGCGACCGAAGCTGTTAAGGTTGGATTCGTAATCTCTCTCCTTTCTGAGGAGCCTCAAGCATGGGCACACTCCTTAATGGAACAACGCAGTCCAATACTTGACTCTATGGACACCTTCTTCACCCACATGGGGAAATTATACGACGACCCCCTACGTGCAGCCACCGCAGAGGGTACTCTGCACAGCTTAAATCAAGGGAGACGGCCGGTGGAAGACTACACCGCCGAATTTAGAAAGTGGTCTGCTGACACAGGCTGGAATGAGTTGGCCCTCAGGTACCAATACCGCCAGGGCCTCTCTGAGAACCTAAAGGATGAGCTTGCAAGGTCGGCCCCCTGCCTCTCTGGAGGATTTAATCCAAACCGCCACTCAGCTGGATAGGCGCCTTCGAGAACGTCGTTCGGAGAGGTTCCAGTCCAACCGGCCTAACTGGGTTCCACCAAGATATGCTCCAGTACCTCCGCCTCACCCAGCTCCACCAAACACCTCATTACCCGACCCAGAGCCGATGCAGCTTGGTATAGTACGGGCCCCTCTGACTCCAGAAGAAAGACTCCGGAGGCGTCAATCTAACCTCTGTCTGTACTGCGGAGCCGCCGGACACTTTTTGCGCACTTGCCCAGTAAGGCCTTGTAAGTCGAAACCTCCATCTGCTATCAATTTCCCTGTTACCAGTTTGCCTCAGACTTATGTTATCCTCTTTCTTTCCCTACAGCTCCCGGAAGGGGCAACACGTCTGCCGGCGATAATTGATTCCGGGGCCTGCAGCTGCTTCTTGGACTCATCCTTGGCCCAAAAGCTGCGTATCCCCTGCCGTACCAAGGATTTTCAGCTGCAAGTTCATCTGGCAGATGGCTCTCTTCCCCGTTCCGGATTGATTACCCAGGAAACCCTTCCTCTTTGTGCCATCTCAGATTCTGGGCACCGGGAGTTCCTCTGTTTGGACTTGATCCCGTCCCCCATGTTCCCTATCATTCTGGGTCTCCCTTGGCTACAAGTTCATCTGCCCTGCATTGATTGGCTCAAGAAAGAAGTCAGCTTCCCTTCCACCTACTGTTCCCAGCACTGTTTTGCACCCGCTCCAGTCGCCTGCTCCACGCTAGCTACTCCACCTGAAGACCTACAGCATGTTCCTCCAGCCTACCTAGACTTCAAGGATGTCTTTGACAAAAAACAAGCCGATTGTCTCCCACCACATAGGTCATATGACTGCCCCATTGACCTCTTGCCCGGATCTGAAATTCCCTTTGGGCGCATATTCCCCTTGTCAGAGACTGAGTTGAAGACCCTCAAGGTCTATATTGAAGAAAATTTAAGTAAGAAGTTCATCCGTCCCTCCTCCTCGCCAGCGGGGATCTTCTTTGTCGAGAAAAAAGATGGATCGCTTAGACCCTGCATTGATTATAGGGAGTTAAACAAAATTACCATCAAGAACCGGTACCCGCTGCCTCTAATCCCCGAGCTCTTTCAAAGGTTCCGATCAGCTCAGGTTTTTTCTAAATTGGACCTCCGGGGCGCCTACAATTTGGTCCGAATAAGGGCAGGAGATGAGTGGAAGTCTGCGTTCAGGTCCAGATTCGGGCACTTTGAGTATCTGGTCATGCCCTTTGGGCTCTGTAATGCGCCCGCCACCTTCCAGCATCTAGTCAATGACATTTTTCGACAATTTTTAGATGACTTCCTCGTAGTCTACTTGGACGATATTCTCATCTTTTCAGCCACAAAAGAATTACATCGGCAACATGTCAGGCAGGTTCTCACCATCTTGAGACAACACCGGCTTTATCTCAAATCAGAAAAATGCGAGTTCGAAAAGACATCAGTGCAATTTTTAGGATTTATCATTTCTGTGCATGGGGTAGCCATGGATCCCCAGAAAATCAGTGCTATTCAGGAGTGGGCACCTCCAACAGACAAAAATGGCGTTCAGCGCTTCATTGGCTTCGCCAATTTTTATAGACGATTCATCATCGGTTTTTCATCAATTGTTTCTCCCATCACCAAGTTGACCCGCCAGGGGCACCGCTTCCAGTGGCCACAAGAGGCTCAGGAGGCCTTTATCAAACTCAAAACGGCCTTTACCTCGGCACCTGTACTTTGTCATCCGGATTCTACGTTACCTTTTGTTCTAGAAGTGGACGCCTCGGAATCTGCTACAGGCGCTATTCTTTCCCAGAGACAGGGACCGAAGTCGCTTCTTCACCCAGTAGCCTACGCCTCTCGGAAACTAAGTCCTCCTGAGCGCAATTACGATGTAGGCGATAGAGAACTACTGGCCATAAAATTTGCACTGGAGGAGTGGAGGTACCTGCTGGAGGGGGCAGCGCATCCCATTATCATTTTCACTGACCACAGGAACCTGGAATACTTACGGTCTGCAAAACGCCTTAGGCCCAGACAAGCCCGTTGGGCTCTTTTTTTTGCTAGCTTCAATTTCCATATTACCTATCGTCCTGGCGCAAAAAATGGAAAAGCTGATGCCCTCTCCAGGATGTTTCCAGAGACGCCCGATACTTCCGAGCCCAGCACGATCCTGTCACCTCAAAATTTTTGCTTCTCCCTCAAACAGATTTGTTGACTGCTCTAAAGACCGCATGCCAACGGTGCCCTGATCATGAGGTTTCCTCCTTGGAGAAAAAGGACGACCTGCTGTGGTCTCGTGGGAAGATTTTTGTTCCAACAGAGGCAAGACAGTTAATCCTCAGCACCTTCCATGATCGTAAATTGGCTGGCCATTTTGGTACCCGTAAAACTTCCGAACTGATCTCTCGCTCCTTCTGGTGGCCTAAATGGAGGTCCGACTGCAAGGATTATGTCTCTTCCTGCATTCGCTGCCAGCGGAGTAAGGGGCCAAACACGAAGACCTGGGGGCTGCTGAAACCCCTTCCTATCCCAGAACGGCCCTGGATTGACATCTCCATGGACTTTATTGTCGATTTGCCTCCTTCAGCCGGGTTTACCACGATCCTAGTCGTGGTGGACCGTCTGTCCAAGATGGCGCATTTTTTGCCCATGGTGGGTACGCCCTCCGCGGCAGACACAGCCAAAATGTTTTTTAAAGAGATTATCAAGCTCCATGGAGTGCCCAAAAGCATAGTATCTGACAGAGGTACTCAATTCACATCCAAATTTTGGAAGGAACTTTGCAGAGCTTTGGAAGTGAAGATCTGTCTGTCCTCGGCCTATCACCCTCAAAGTAATGGCCAGACAGAGCGCACTAATCAAACGCTAGAACAGTATCTACGATGCTTTTGCTCAGTCTCCCAAGACGATTGGTCCTCCTTGTTATCTACAGCCGAGTTCGCTTACAATAATTCCATACATTCTTCCACAAACCAAACCCCGTTCTGGGCTAACTTCGGTTTCCACCCTTCCTTTTTGCCGGACTCCATCCCGGAAACATCTGTGCCAGCGGTCCAGGAACGTGTGACCTGCATCCAGCAAAACTTTCAGAAGTTACAGGAAAGCATGCAGCAAGCTCAGCAGGACTATAAGAGGTTCCATGACAAGGGGAGGAAGGATTGCCCTGTCTTCAAAGTGGGTGAGAAGGTCTGGCTATCCGCCATCAACCTCAAGTTACCTATTCCCTCTCGGAAGCTGGGTCCAAGGTTCATCGGGCCATTTGAGATCAGGCGAGAAATCAACCCAGTAGCTTTTGAGTTGGCTTTACCCAGGTCCTACAAGATCCACCCTGTGTTTCACGCCTCTCTGCTGAAGCCCGTTGTGTCTGACCCCTTCAACGGTAGAGAAGAACTGCCACCTCCACCAGTGGAGATTGAGGGTGAAAAAGAATTTGAGGTGGAGGCTATCTTGAGCTGCAGGAAAAGAGGAAGGCAGTTGCAATACCTTATAAAGTGGAAGGGATATCCCCCTGAAGATAACTCTTGGGAGCCTTCCCGGAATCTCCATGCCCCTCGCCTGATTAGGGCCTTTCACCTGGAACACCCGGAGTTAATGACCAGTTTGGGCGTCCGGAGTCCGCCCCTTGGGGGGGGGGCACTGTCAGGGTACTAGCTCCATCTCTGACAGATTCCCGCACATGCCCAGTAGAATGACATTTCGGCGCATGCCTGTGCGTGGTTTGCGCGCGCGCACGCGCGGTACGGCAGCGCGCCGTGTGCGTGGAAGCGCGCACGTATGCGGCAACCCTGGGGCCAATCAGAGGCCGGACATTCCTATTTAAACCAGCAGCCTTCCCTGAACAGGTTGCTGGTTTGTCTTCAGCTCCTATGTGTTTACCTGTTGCCGTACCTGCCTGTTTTGACCCGGAATTCCTGACGACTCTCCTCTCACCTGGAACCTCTGACCATTTGGCTAACGTTACCTGGATTGCTGTTGTCTCCTGCCCCTTGACCTTGGCTTGCTCTCATGGACTCCCTCTGAACTCTCCTGCCCTTGACCCTCGGCTTGTGACTCGATTTGCCCATCATCTCCTGTGGACCCTACCAGACTCACCTACCAGTTCCTGCCTGAACCAACGCTTGTCTTCCAGTCTTCTGCACCTGCCTGCTTCTGTCAGCTGCACCAAGTCTTCCTGCCAGCTCCCGGCGCCGGTGCCTCCTTGTGCCGTCCCTCCTCTGTCCCAACTCCAGGGAGTGTCTGCACAGGGTCGCAAAGGTGAGCCGCCCTCAGCATCTCGGTCTCGGTGAGTACAGGTTCTGACAGCAGTTTCGTGTTCTCCCTGGATGCCATCAGGTCCCCGTCCGGAACACCCCATCTTTGACAGATGGTCTGGAAAATTTCGGGTGGAGAGCCCACTCCCCCGGGAATAACTGTTGGCGGCTGAGGTAATCTGCCTGCCAATTCTCTATGCCGGGTATAAATACTGCCAACAAGGCAAGGTTTGGTGAGCCTCTGCCCAGAAGAAGATCTGATCCACTTCCCTCTGGGCTGACCGACTCCTCGGCCCCCCTGATGATTTATATAGGCCACCGCCGAGCGTTGTCCGACTGTACCCTCACCGGGGAGCCTTGTAACTTGGGCCGTCCAGGCCCTTAGGGCCAACCGAAACTGCCCAGATCTCTAAAAGATTGATAGCAAGTGACTCTCCTTGTTTGACCATAGCCCCTGCTGAGACAAACCCCCTAGGATGGCTCCCCATCCCTTCAGGCTGGCGTCGGTAGTTATTACTACCCAAGTCACTGGAATTGAAGGATTTTCCCTTCCTCAAATTCTGGGGTGTTAACCACCAGCAGAGGCTTCCCTGACTGACGGGACGAGCCTCATAGGGCAATCTAGGGACTGAACCTTCCGGTTCCCCCTGCCAAGATTTCGCTCTGCAGTTTTCTTGAGTGGATCTGAGCGTAGGGAACTGCTTCGAAGGTAGCCACCATCTTCCCCAGCAACTGCATGCAGAGACGAACAGTTGGTTTTTGTCTGCTTAGCAGCGAACCGAAATGGTCAATGTCAGAGAATCGATCTTTGCCTGGGGCAAAAAAAAACTCTTTGCTGGGTAGAATCGAGGCATAAGCCCAAGTACTCCAGCTTGTGGTAGGTTGAAGGGCCGACTTGGCTTTGTTTATGAGCCAACCTAAGGCCTCTAAATATTTGAATGGTGGTTTGGACTGCGCGCTCTAAGCTGAGAGCCGAGTGGCCTATTAGCAACAAGTCGTCCAGATACGCCAAAATTTGGACACACCCGTGTCCTTAAGTTTGCCAAACACCGGTGCCAGGACCTTTGTGAAGACCCTTGGGGCTGTGGCCAGGCCGAACGGCAGTGCCACGAATTGAAAAATGGTGCTGACACTACCATAAACCGTAAGAACTTGTGGTGTCCTGGGTATATCGGGATGTGGAGATTATGCGTCCTTGACGTCTATGGATGCTAGAAAATCTCCCCCCTGCAATGATGCGGTTACTGAACGAATGGACTCCATCCGAAAGGTCCGAACCACTAAAACTATTGTTTAACCGTTTTAGGTCTAAAATCGGCCTGACATCGCCGTTTGGTTTGGGATTATGAACAAATTTGAGTAGAATCCCAGACCTTTTTCTTGAGTGGGTACCCGCACAATTACCCTTTGAGCCAAAAGATGGTCTAGGGATGCCAATAGTGCGGCCCTTTTCTCTGGGTCGCTTGGCAAGTTTGACTTTAGAAAATGGAGGCGGGGGGATTTCTCGAAACTCCAAACCGGTACCCGAAGGCTACTGTGGAGAGAACCCACTTGTCGGAGACTCCCTTTTTCCAGACCTCTGAATATTGCTGGAGTCTTTCCCCCCACCCAAACGGATGGGGGGCGCCCCTTCACAAGGACGACTTAGGGGTAGTTTACCCTGCTTACGGACCCAGGGTCTTTTGTTTGTTGAAAACTGACCCTGCGGCTTGTTGTCATTATTGGGTCTAGTCGGTGGGCCGTCGATACTGCCTAGAATTAGAGGACCCTGGTACAGGTGATGCTGGACGTTTAAAAGTGGGGCCCCTGAACCGTTGCACCCTGAGGCGTCCTTGTCCACCAACCTGACCACTCAAACGAGTACAACAGGAGCTCCTCCTAGCACCGCGCGCTCTGTCCTCTCCACTCTGCGCAATGTTGCGACTGCCTGAAGGGGCGTTCCTTTAACGCGCACCCACGTGCGCCGTTTCGGCGCCGCCGCAGCGTCACGCCGCCTATACCACGTGCACCACGCTGCGCGACAGCAGATCGCGGCGTGTGCCGCAGCAGTTTGGCCCGGAGACACGCGCTACAGGGGGGACCCAGGAACAGCCATGCCAAACGTCACACGTTTTCAGGCCAGTAAGCTTTTCTTTAGCTTTAAACTTCCCCATGCATCTTAGTACCTGCTGCTACAGACTACCAGCACCAGACAGGGAACAAGTATGAGATGTAAAAACACAGCCAACCTATCTCAACAGACATAGTGGCAGACATGCCCATGCATAACAGCATACTGTGGGCTACCCATACTCCCCTTACTAGAATAACTGCTGACGGACCACGTTCCCGCAGATCCACACTTACCTGTCCACGCTGCAGGGTATTGCCAGAGGCAAGAGGCCCAGCCTTCACCCTTCCACCGTGGGTGGCTTTGTTAAAAACCTTCAGGGACTGGGGGTCCATAGCAGGTCAACAGCTCCCCTGGACCCATATAGCATCCTGGCAACAGATAAAACATTTGGCCTTTTAATATAGACCAATGCTCTGGGACCCAGAATCCAAGCTCTCAATGAGAAGCATTATAGGCAAAACCCCATCTTTCACCAGGGGCCCGGGTACCGTCCACTTTGGCTATGAAGCACCTTGGACGGATCCGGTTTAAACAGCTTTAGCTCAGCCACAATGGACCTAGCATAGCTTCACACTGTGACCAACACCTAAGACACTGGCGAAAAAAACTGAGGTACTCCCTTAGGGGAGGGGGTTATATAGGGAGGAACTTCCTGTCTGAGAGTGCCAGTGTCCATCACCTGAAGGTAGACTCTATAACCCACATAGTAATTACTATGCCGCTCTGTGTCCCGTGATGTATGATAGAGAAATACAATATATACTCACCACGTAACTCTTCACTTCCCTTTTTCCCTTTATTTTTTGTTTCACTCCCATCACGGTGGTCCCTGCACTTTAGCCATAAATAAGATCTCACCTAATTTATACTAACTACTATTCTATTACAGTCACCACAGATCCTCACCTTGTTGGGGGCATCCCTACCATCTCATACCCCATGTGAGATCCCTTTCCCCACGTTGGGCTTAGGCTCCCCCAAGGAGTAAATTTGTGTGTACAAGTAAGCCGCGCAGTCCTTGTATTGTCCCCTTGAATTTTAATTGTATAACATTTTCTAATGATTGTATATATGTGTGTTCTTTACTTGAGTGGTTTTGTGCATATGTTCCCATGTGTACACAACCTGTAATGCTAATAACCATATATTGTCATTTTTTAGACCAATTTCTCCTGACGAAGCTACCACAAGTAGCGAAACTAGTAGAGATCCTAATCTATATGACCCCCTCCGCCTCATCGCTGCCCGCAAATCAGGGCCTATATACCATCTCGATGATGTGTTGGCTGGTCGTATAATCTGTTTCACACTATTACTGTTGTAATTTTAAAACTTTGTGTACTCCTTAATCCCCTTATGTTATGTTTATTTTTTAATAAATTAAACTTTTGTACCTTTGCTATACTTCTTCTGTATAACTGATTTACCTAGTACCAATACAGTCCACCTGCCCTTACCCACTCCCCTTGGCTTCTTTGGGTCTCTGGGGTCCCAACGAACCCTTTCCTTATTCAAAACTTTGACAAAACAGTTGAGGGCCTTGAGATCCAGGATTGGACAGACCCCTTCCTTCTTGGGGACCATGAACAGACTGGAGTAAACTCCCCGAAACCATTCCTGTAATGGGACAGGCACGATCACCCACACCAGCAGATCCTGAACCGCCCCAAACAGGGCCCTCCCGACGACCCGGAGGAAGCTGGAGGTATGGAAGGAAAAAATCTGTTCGGCAGACAAGAGATCTTATACACAGAGGAAACTACTTCGCAAACCCACCGTCGGAGAGAAGAGACCTCCACCGAGCCGCGAATTTGCGAAGTCAGCCCCCCACCCGAGTGTCGGGTGGGGGCAGATCTTCATGCGGACGCAGATTTTTCCGCAGGCTTGTTGGGCTTGCGGAACCAGGGGTGGCTTCCTGCTCTTCAGCAGGTGCCTAAGCAGCTTGGGAACGCTTACATGAGGCACCAGGCGAACGAAAAAACGCTTGTGGGCTGTAAACAAGGGCCCTTGCTACGGCGAGGCTCCTTACCCTTACTGGATTGTGGGAGCAGAGTGCTCTTACTGTGGTGGATTATTCTAAAATTCCTATTTCTTTCCATATTCCTTATACTGTTTATTTGTTTTTATATGCATATGTATGTATGGGTATGTCACAATACTGCTTATCTTCCTTGAGGATTTTATATCGGATATTGTTTTAAAGTTATGAACCCAGCATTGAAAATATGAAGAAACAGATATTAAATTGTAAAAGTTACCATTTAAAATGGAAGATACAAAAGACTATTATTGAAAGCTCACTCTGTGTCCCCCCTCCCTCCTAAATTCTTCATTCCAAAGGACAAATGTGAGCTTAGTTGTGAGAGGAAGTCACACCTTCCCCCCATTGCATTCTAAAGTGGACATCAACCTTCCCTCCCCCTTCTCTTCATCTCACCAAAAGGAATTTTTTTATGTAAGATGGCGAATGAGTCTGAACGACACGTGGACTTAGAAGGATGATGTGTGCAGCATGCCCAGGAAATGGACTTGTGGGAGGAAACCATCCCTATATGAACTTACCAATGAGGGCTTCATGCCAAGGACAAACCACACGGGGGGGGGGGGGGAAGGGGGCTGGGAAATGTGTAAGCTAACAAATCAAATGCATGTATTTGTGATTATGTGGTTTTAATAAAAGAGCCAGCAGGCTCCAGTTAGTTCTGTTGAGCTGAGAAGCTGGAAAGGTGAGATGTAAATCTTTTTGTCTGGATTGCACATTTCACCATATAATTTGAATCAAGCGGCAGAATGGGTTTAATCCTGAAATTGTGTCAGGAAATTAATTAATCTATTACATTACATTGGCATAGTTAATATTATCCAGAGAGGCCCCAAAAAGCCTTGCACCCTTAAAGGGCAAGTCCACCAAGGCCTTCTTAGACTGGTCCGCGGACCAACATTTCAGCCCGATCAGGCGGCGTACCACCACCGCATAGACCGAGGCTCTGGAGAGCAAGGGAATTGTATCCAGGGCTGACTCGCAGACAAATTTAAGCCCCTGCACCAACTGGTCAGCCAGCGCCACACAGTCTGGAGGAGCCTGATGCTCCTTCAACCCCTGAAGCAATAGTTTTGTCCATTCAGTAAGTGTCTGAGACACTAGAGCCCTGGCCACGACTGGACACACCGCTGACCCCACCACCGTGAACAGGGAGCGGGCCAGTGCCTCAGCCCTCCTGTCAGGAGCCCTGTCCACAGGTAACGTGGTCGCCTTGTTCAGTCCGGACACAGAGGGGTCCACCAACGGGGGAGAAGTCAATTTTTCAGGACTTTTTCCTCAAAAGTATAACGGACCGCTAAACATTTTGCAGCCGATCTGTTCCTTGTATAAAAGTTTATCCAGATAAGGTACACAGGGAAACACCTTAGCAGTGCGGGCCGGCTTACGGAATCCAAAAGGGACCGACATCTCTGATGTCTCCACTGTATCCTCCATTTTCAGAGTATCCCGCCCAGTGGTGATAAGTGCTCCTACATGCGCCGACCCTGACCCAGAGTCATCCTCACTGTCCATACGGTCGGTCCCCGCATCCTCTGACACATAGGACCGAGGGCCGGGAGCAGTAGCTGTGCCCGATTCTGCATCAGAGGTATGCCCAGAAGATGGCGGAGGGAGGGGGAGCTTCCCCCCTTTTTTGTCCACGGGCCATTTCCACCCTGGCAACAAAGGCCTCAAGGACCGCCGACATAGTGTCCACCGAAACCGCAGATGCAGGTATGTCTGGGGAAGAGGCGTCCGGCTCCGACGCCATGCTGACCCACTCAGCTGACATCCCTAGGGATGAAAGGCAAGATACACGGACCAGCCTCCTAGCTGCTGCAGAGAGACAGGGGACCCCCCAGAGGACTCACCACCCAGATCCAGTACCACACAGCTGCCGTCTGCCTAAGCCTCCTACAGGTGCTCTCCCTGTGCCGTCCCTCAGGAAGTGTGCTGGAGCCGTTTGCGCCAATAATCTGGCCACTAGAGGCAAAACCACCACCCAAAATGGCCGCCGACCCGCCGCTCTGTAATCAGAGCGCGCGGACCACAAGAAAATGGCAGCCGAAGTGGTGGCCGTGAGTGAATTAAAAAACACAGCACATAACAGCAGTGAACCCAGGACCCCTTAAGGTGGTCCCCCCACACACAACACCCTCCCGGAGAGCGGACCCGCCATACAGCTCCCAGCCCTAGGAAGGAGTCCCCCCAGGTGGACCTCTAAATAACAGCCTTCCCAGAGCCTAGGGAGGAGGGGAGGAAGGGAGAGGGGATAGGAAGGGTGGGACTCTCTATCGACCTCCCCAGGAATGCCCAGCCTTACCCCCCTGCCAAAGCAGGGGGACTGCTACTTACCCATCCTGCGAGGACAAGCTGAAGGCATCCTAGTCAGACCCAACGTCCGCGCGGTTACGGCATGGCTGTCGGCCTGACACCCTGTTATCCCTTTACCGGGTTATTAATCCTATTGCAGTTAGTGAGACTTCCGTCTTCAAAATCCCACCAAACATGTCCGCCGTCAGACTATTTATGGTCTCCGGTCTTCAATAACTTACCCAGAATGGCGGGCGACCTTTTTGGGGCTTCGGTCTCCAATATCACACCCAAAATGGCGGCAGACAGGTCGCGGTCTGCTATAAAAAAAAGGAAGTGAAGGCGACGCTCAGCGCATTCCAGACAATGTCACACGACGAAACCGGTCGAACACGCCACAAACGTCACATCGCTTCAAGGCATCAGACTATATTGTCAACATTATATGCCATACTGTTTTTTGTCTACATGCGAGTACCCATTTTTTTATTTTAATAAAGCATAAGAGCGATAATACACTATTTGGGGCTCCTTTTCTCTTCTATGCATGGGTTATTGCTGGATAAACAACATCAGCACAGAGGGACGAGTAATGGCCAAAGGGCTACACAGTGGCCTATATTGTGAAGGCACCAGACCCTAAGAAGGGGTGAAAAAGTTGGTGAGTGCGGGCTGTATAAGAGCACGGATTGCAGTGATCACGGAACATAAGAGCATGAAGCACTTCTAAAATCAATCAGCACTTGGCAATAAGGATTTGTCCATTTCTTATAAGGACATTATATTGCACAATTTTATATTTAAAAGGGATAACAGGCACCTCAATTAAATAGGGATTTCAGGTTATGTCTGCACATTTTCTATATTTAGCAGTGTTTGCACAAGCACACTAGCACTTTGGTTTGTATAGCACTGTGGCATATTATTTATATATTTATTTTAAAAAAATAAGATTTTATACTCACCGTAAAATCTTTCTCTGAGTTCATGGACGGACACGGCCTTAATCTTGACAATGTGGGTATTAGCGTTTCTTTAGGAATGACTAGGCAGAAACTTATAGTAAAATGTTAAAGACATCATACACACCCTACAGCCCCACCCAGGGGGCTGGCCCTCTGGGTATAACCCCTCTCTCTGCATCTCGCAGATCAGTTCATCAAAAAGCAGTACAAACATAGGAGGGGTGGGTGCTGTGTCCGTTCATGAACTCAGAAAAAGATTTTACAATGAGTATAAAATCTTATTTTTCTCTTTCGTTCATGGACAGACACAGCCTTAATCTTGACAAAGTGGGATGTCCCAAAGCGGTGTCAAAAAAAGGGGTGGGAACAGCATAAAATTAAACTTCACCCCAAAACATAGCAGAGCTCCTCAACTGGGGAGATGCAACTCTAAACAGCCGCCTGCAAAATTTTGCGGCCGAAAGAAGCATCCGAAGATTCACTAAATTCTACAAGGTTGATGTGAGTGCAAGTGTGAACGAACGACCAAGTCGCCGCCTTACACATCTGGTAAACAGGCGCTTGATGTCAGAAAGCCCAAGAGGCACCTATTGCCATGGTCGAATGCGCCGTGAGAGGAAAGGGGGCCGCCCGACCCTTTATGGCGCAAGCCTGAATTACTATCTGTCGGATCCACCTTGAGATGGTGGCTGACAAGACCGCTAGGCCCTTCTTGGGACCAGCCACTGAAACAAACAGCTGAGTCTGACTTCCAGAACAGAGCAGTACTAGGGAGTAGGGAAGGGAGGGGAAGAGCCCTTTACTCACCTCTAGAGTTGAGCGGACACCTGGATGTTCGGGTTCGGACCCGAACTTTGAAAAAAAAGTTTGGGTTCGGGACCGAACCCGAACCCCATTGAAGTCAATGGGGACCCAGACTTTTGACTACAAAAATGACTCTAAAAAACGAAGGGAAAGGGCTGGAGGGCTGCAAATCGCAGCAAAATGTCGGGAAGAGCATGGCAAGTACCCTGGAAATAAATGTGGATAGGGAAATAACTTAAAATAACATAAAAAAAAAAATATATATATATAATGATTTTGAGCTTGGAGGACGAGGTCCATACAATTTTGTTCAAAATTATTCAACCCCCCAATGCTGTAAATGGTTTTAGGGAATTTAGTGTACATTTGTAATTGTATTCACAATGAAATCCTACAAGGACTTCATAAAGAACCATATGCAACTAATATGACATCAATTGGTTTTGTAATACAGTAGTAAATGCAAAATTGAAGGCAAAGGGCACTGTTGAAACGCTACCTGGTCGTGGCAGAAAGAAGATGCTGACTTTGACTGCTGTACGCTATCTGAAGCGTAGAGTGGAGAAAAGTCCCCGTGTGACTGCTGAGGAACTGAGAAAAGATTTGTCAGATGTGGGTACTGAAGTTTCTGCTCAAACAATACGGCACACACTGCGTAATGAAGGCCTCCATGCCAGAACTCCCAGGCGCACCCCCTTGCTGTCTCCAAAGAATAAGAGTCGACTGCAGTATGCCAAAAGTCATGTGGGCAAACCACACAAGTTTTGGGATTGTGTTCTGTGGACTGATGAAACAAAATTAGAACTATTTGGGCCCATGGATCAACGCTATGTTTGGAGGAGGAAGAACAAGGCCTATGATGAAAAGAACACCTTTCCTACTGTGAAGCATGGCGGGGGTCAATCATACTTTGGGACTATTTTGCTTCTGCAGGTACAGGGAAGCTTCAGCGTGTGCAAGGTAACATGAATTCTCTTCAGTACCAGGAGATATTGGATGACAATGTGATGCAGTCCGTCACAAACCTGAGGCTTGGGAGACGTTGGACCTTTCAACAGGACAATGATCCCAAGCATACCTCCAAGTCCACTAGAGCATGGTTGCAGATGAAAGGCTGGAACATTTTGGAGTGGCCATCGCAGTCACCAGACTTAAATCCGATTGAGAACCTCTGGTGGGACTTAAGGAAAGCAGTTGCAGTGCGCAAGCCTAAGAATGTGACTGAAGGTGGAAGAGGAGGAGGTAGCCAACACAGCAGGTTTTGGTTTTTAATTGATTTATTTTTTAAATTAGGGTAAACCCCAAAAGAGTGAGACAGATCTAGGGTTGCTACCATATCCCTTTAAACCTGAATAGAGTAATTACACAGGTTCTGGGACTAATTTAATGTCGATAAGGCACCAAGTGAGCTTAATTAGCAGAACCTTAATCAGCCAGAGAACCTGTGTAATTAATATGTTTTTGCTTTGAAAGGGATGAGATGGCAACCCTAGAAAGCTCAGAAAAAAACAATAGCTGGGTAAGGCTGGCCCGGTGTCTATTCTGCACAAGGTACGGACAAGTCCTGTGGGATCCATGCCTGGTTCATTTTAATGAACGTGAGCTTGTCCACATTGGCTCTGGACAGGCGGCTGCGCTTGTCTGTGATAACGCCCCCTGCCGTGCTAAATACACATTCAGACAATACACTGGCCGCAGGGCAGGCCAGCACCTCCAAGGTGTAAAGGGCAAGCTCAGGCCATGTGCCCAATTTGGAGACCCAGAAGTTTAAGGGGGCATAGCCGTCATTGAGTACGTGTAGGGGTGTGCTCACATACTGCTCCACCATGTTGCTGAAATGCTGCCTCCTGCTAAAACGTTCCATATCAGCTGGTGGTGCTGTTTGTTGTGGCGTGCTGACAAAGCTTTTCCACATTTCGGCCATGCTAACCCTGCCTTCTGAGGTGCTGGCGGTGCCCCTGCTGCGTTGGCGACCTCTTCCTCCTCCTTCTGCTTCCACTGTGCCCCCACTGCCAGGTGGGAATTGCACCAGCAGCGCGTCTACCAGCGTGCGCTTGTACTCGCGCATCTTGCGTTCACGCTCCAGTGAGGGGATTAAGGACGGTACATTGTCCTTGTAACGGGGATCCAGCAGCGTGGCCACCCAGTAATCAGCACCTGTCATAATGTGCGAAACACGCCGGTCGTTGCGGAGACACTGCAGCATGTAATTGCTCATGTGTGCCAGGCTGCCCAGAGGCAACGAAAAGCTGTCCTCTGTGGGAGGTGTATCATCTGTGTCCTCTGTATCCCCCCAGCCACGCACCAGTAATGGCCATGAGCTGGTCTGGATGCCATCCTGCTGTGAACATGGTTCCTCCTCCACCGCGTCATCCTCCAGAACTGTGCCCTTGCTAGACAATTGTGTACCTGGCCTTTGTTGGTGCACGAACCCACCCTCGGAGCCACTTGTGAATGACTGCCCTGAAAGCCTTGCAAATGATCCCGATTCCTCCTCCTGTGCCACATCCTGTTCCATCATCGCCCGTAGCGTTTTTCAAGGAGACATAGAACTGGGATAGTCACGCTTAGAGCGGCGTCATTGGCACTAGCCATGTTGGTGGAGTACTCAAAACAGCGCAACAAGGCACACAGGTCTCGCATGGAGGCCCAGTTATTGGTGGTAAAGTGGTTCTGTTCCGCAGAGCGACTCACGCGTGCGTGCTGCGGGATATCGGGGTAAGTTCTCAGGAAACTCTGCACCACCAAATTCAGCACATGCGCCAGGCAAGGGATGTGCGTCAAACTGGCTAGGCCCAGAGCTGCTACGAGATTTCGCCCGTTATCGCACACCACCAGGCCCGGCTTGAGGCTCACTGACGCCAACCACTCATCGGTCTGTTGTTCCATGTCCCTCCACAACTCCTGCCCGGTGTGTGGTTTTTCCCCCAAACAGGAACGTTTTAAAACTGCCTGCTGGCGTTTACCCATGGCTGTGCTGAAGTTGGTGGTGAATTTGTTACGCTGACTGGATGAGGAGGCGGTAGAGGATGAGGAAGCGGAGTAGAAGGAGTTAGGAACAGGAGGCAAACTGAAGCGCCCTGCAATCCTCGGTGGTGGAAGGACATGCGCCAAACTGCTATCCGCCTCAGGCCCAGCCGCCACTGCATTTACCCAGTGCGCTGTTAGGGAGATATAACGTCCCTGACCGTGCTTACTGGTCCACGTGTCCGTAGTTAGGTGGACCTTGGCACAGATGGCGTTGCGCAGTGCACACCTGATTTTGTCCTCCACTTGGTTGTGCAGGGAAGGGATGGCCCGCCTGGAAAAGTAGTGGCGGCTGGGCACGACGTACTGTGGGACAGCCAATGCCATCAGGCTTTTAAAACTCTGCGTCTCCATCAGACGGAATGACAGCATTTCAAAGGCCAGTAATTTTGGAATGCTGGCATTCAGGGCCAGGGCTCGGGGGTGGGTAGAGGGGTACTTCCTCTTACGCTCCAGTGTTTGGGAGATGGAGAGCTGAATGCTTCCATGGGACATTGTGGAGATGTTTGGTGACCCAGTTGACAGTGCCACTTGCCGGTCCTCTAATTGAGGGGTGGCAGGTGGCACTGTCACTACGGAGATGGATGAAGAGGCAGAGAGGCCCGAGACTGATGCAGAAGAGGAAGCAGGAGGAGCCAGAGACATTTCTTGGTTTTTGAGGTGTCTACTCCACTGCAGCTCGTGCTTGCACTTAGATGCCTGGTCATGCAGGTTGTGCTCAGGTTGAGAACGTTTATGCCTCGCTTCAGGCTCTGATTGCACAACGTGCAAACCACGCGTGTCTTGTCATCAGCACATTGTGTGAAGAACTGCCACGCTAGGGAACTCCTTGGACCTGGCTTTGGTGTGCTCGGTCCCTTGCTGCGTTGGGCAGTAGCAGGCGTAATGTCTATGGGACGGAGGCTCTGCTTTGGCCCCCTGCTCCCTCTTCTGCTGTGCTGGTGGCTCTGTGCAACCACCGCCTCTTCCTCCGAACTACATGGGTCACCTGCATGAGGTTGATTCCATGTCGGGTCGAGGACCTCATCGTCCTGCACATCATCTTCCACCCAGTCTTCACCACTGCCCTCCTTGTCGGTCTGCACAATTGCAAAAGCACCAGCAGTTGGCAACTGTGTTTCATCATCATCATGCAAGACGTGCTGTGATGGTCCCCCCATGAACTCATCCTGAAATATAAGTGGTTGGGCATCGGTGCACTCAATCTCTTCCCCCTTCTGAGGCTGGGCTAGGTGGATGGCCCTGGGAACACATGCTAACAGACTCATCAAAAAGAAGAAGAGACTGCTGCATGCTTTGGGGCTCAGACTGCTTGGCTGATTTGCAAGGGGGTGAGGTGAAAGACTGATGGTGGACATCGGCTGCAGGCGCCAACTCTGAGCTTTCAGCACAAGACTGGTTGGAAAACAATGTGAAGGAACTGTCAGCAACCCAATCTACTACCGCCTGTTCTGCTCCTGGCCTCAACATTCGTAGAGCTGGATTAGGCCCAACCAAATACCGCTGCAGGCTCTGTCGGCTACTCGCACCTGAGAAAGGTGTTTCACTTGTGCTTGTAGCTGGCACAAATCGACCACGTCCTCTCCCTGTAACAGGAGCTCCACCAGCAGCACCACGACCGCAGCCACGTCCCTTTTTTGACATTTTCCTCATATTTCTCAAATTTAGGGTCTTGCCCTAATTTTGAGAAATTTTAAATACAAAAATAGTGTAAGCTGGTGAAATAGGCAGAGATTCACCTATATATTTCTCTACCTATAACAAGAAGCAGGAAGCCAGCACTAAACAATGTACTGCACAGACAGTATATCACAGGGGACAGGTGGAGTGCTGGTGAAATGGGCAGAGATTCACCTATATATTTCTCAAATTTAGGGTCTTGCCCTAATTTTGAGAAATTTTAAATACAAAAATAGTGTAAGCTGGTGAAATAGGCAGAGATTCACCTATACATTTCTCCACCTATAGCAAGAAGCGGGAACCCAGCCCTAAACAATGTACTGCACAGACAGTATATCACAGGGGACAGGTGCAGTGCTGTGAAATATTCAGAGTCACCTATAGATTGCTGACTGCCCCTATAGGAAAAATATTTCAGGAACCTGTGCCTGACAGAAACACAGTATATCACAGGTGGTGTGGCAGGTGTACTGCTGTTGAAATACTCAGTCACCTATAGAGTGCTGACTGGCCCTATAGGAGAAATATTTCAGGAACCTGTGCCTGACTATGTACTTGACAGAAACACAGTATATCACAGGTGCACAGGTGGTGTGGCAGGTGTACTGCTGTTGAAATATTCAGAGTCACCTATAGATTGCAAACTGCCCATATAGCTGAACAAGAGTGGTTGTTGATATTTCTGGAGCAGCATACACCTAACACTGTCCCTAACAGGATTCAGCAGCCTTTCCCTCACATAAGTTAAGCAGTGACAACGAGCCAGATACCATAAGATGATGCAGATATGAAAGTAATAAAGTGTGCTTCTTGATATTTCTGGAGCAGCATACACCTAACACTGTCCCTATAAGGATTCAGCAGTCTTTCCCTCACATAAGTTAAGCAGTGACAACGAGCCAGATACCATAAGATGATGCAGATATGAAAGAAATAAAGTGTGCTTCTTGATATTTCTGAAGAAAAATAAACCTAACACTGTCCCTATAAGGATTCAGCAGCCTTTCCCTCACATAAGTTAAGCAGTGACAACGAGCCAGATACCATAAGATGATGCAGATATGAAAGAAATAAAGTGTGCTTCTTGATATTTCTGAAGAAAAATAAACCTAACACTGTCCCTATAAGGATTCAGCAGCCTTTCCCTCACATAAGTGAAGCACAGTGACAACGAGCCAAATAGACCTAACACTTTCCCTAAGCAGCAGATTCCAGCAGCCTTTCCCCATCATGAGTGAAGCAGAGTGACGATCTGTGCTGTGTGCCTCTATCTAATATAGAGACTGGTCACATGCTGCACTGGCCAATCACAGCCATGCCATAAGTAGGCATGGCTGTGATCAGTTCCCAGTCACAGTAGTAACACGAATGGCGATTGGCTGCCGTGCAGCGCGCCAAAACATACCCGAACTCCGAACCCGGACTTTTTCCAATTATTCGGGTCCGGGTAAAACCCAAAGTCCGTACCGAACTTTACAGTTCGGGTTCGCTCAACCCTACTCACCTCTCCAGGGATGCTCAGCTCTGTCTTCCTGCTGAAGCAGGGGATTACTACTTGCCCTTCCTGGAGGATTGTGCTGGAAGCATCCTAGACAGACCATCTCACGCATGGTGACGGAAATGACTGTCAGCCCGGCTGCTGCGACTCGGCCCTATAGACCGGTCATATGCATGCCCTGAAGCGTATAGCTCACTGGCCACCCGTAGACCGACAGGCCTGTTGTGGACAACCCAGTGCGTAGCTATGGTCGGCACACGCTCGATGGACGAAAATGGAGGGGGGGGGGACTACAAGGATCTGGGTTTCAGCCTGTTGGCGGTTGATCGAAGATCACAGGAAAATACATTAAAAAATAAAACCAAAAATCCGAAGTAAATTTGAACACAGAAAAAAAAAAAAAGAAGACAGACAGAACTTTGTCAACACACCCAACTTTGAGATTGATCCAGTCTATCTGTTCAAGAGTGGGGAATGTATTATTGGAGTTAGGTCTCTTTGTACCCAAAGGGGCATAGAGAGGAAGAAGCAAGTGCAGCAGTACCAGGGCTTTTGTGCACAGTGGAAGTAAGCATTTGCAAGCATATTGCTTAAAAGCTTTTACATCATTCTGGGTCTTCATTATTCCTGTGTTTTTTCCAGGGCAGGCATATCAGCATCTGACGCTGGTAAGGATGTTGGACCTGGAGAAGGAGCCTGGCGTTTGAGACTGATGCCTGTATTAAAAGCTGTCACCTGAGAAATTATGACAAGAGCTGCAGAAGATTCTGCCTTGGTCAGGTATTTTTTTTGCGGGGTACAGTAATGCTTCAACAGGATGATCACGTCTTGCCTTGTCCACATCACTGATCCTTATACAGGGTCCAGGCATAGTCTGTCACGATGGGCATACCCTGAAAGGGGTTTTGAGTGACTGGGTTCCATAGAGATGGACCATGTCCCTGGACCTGTGTTGCACAGGGCCAAGGAGAGTGCCTTTGCAGGATTCCGTGTTAAAAGCAACATTACAGACTGTCCTACCAGTGTGTGGTCGTGGGTACGGTTCAAGATTTGATTGAGGTTACACCGATCCACATGCACGTCCTACATAAGTTAAAGAATAAACTAAATTAGCCAAGTGTGATATCCCCATAGGGGAGAAGAGGCCCATCCACTTAAAAGAAGAAGTCCAGCCAATGCTTGTTTGGCTGGGCTTCTCCTACAGATCACAGAAGTGAAATTCAGAGAGCAGACTGAAGTCCAGTCACTGTCATCATGGATTTCAGTCCAGGCACCGCATCATCCCGACAATGGGAGTCTGGATCTGCCAGGTGCCTGGACTGACACCCGTCTCAGCAAGCCGCCGAGAGCCTGTGACAGCCGCTCTCCGCCCCTCCACAGCTCAGCTCTCCAGTGAGCAAAGAGGAAGCAGAGCTAAGAGCTGACGATTGAAAGTCAGCAGCCCTCTGCTCTGGGAGCTGTGAGAACTGAGCCATCAGCGATGTTCGATCGCTCGGTTCTCAATATAGAGGTGCCATAGGAGTGGGACTGAAGCGGCAACCACCTAGGCAAGTACATGGCACGTTCACTCCTGCTTCACAGGCGTTCCAAGCCATAAAACCCCTAAGATAAGGTGACCAGATTTTTTAAATGAAATCCGGGGACATATTTTTTTTTTACTAGTAATAGGAACAATCAGCGACTCTCTGCCCGTCGCCGCCCGCCTTACAGCCTCTCAAGTCTTACACTTCGGGCCCCGGCTACTATTGGATGGGGAATGGAGGAAGATCACTCCGCCAGGGAAGGCAAGAAGATAGGCAGGTGGCTGGCCAGGATTTGAGCCAAGGCAGAAGAACATGCGAGCAAAGCTGAATGGGCATGCACCCAAAACTGAAGAAATATTCCCTCCGCTCCGACCAGCACATGATCATCAGAAAGGGGCACAGATAATGGAAAAATACAACCCCCCTATGCTAGTAGGCACGGCGGAGCGGGGGGGTGTAATTAAAATTTTTTATTTTAATTCTGCACTGACTGTCTTTGAAATTACCCCTGCCCCCTATTAAATCCAATCTGGGGACAAAACCAGGGACAGACTTGGTCCGGGGACAGTGTCCTCAATCAGGGGACTGTCCCCGGAAACTGGGGATGTCTGGTCACCCTACCCTAAGAACTGATCATGAATTTTGGATATGGGTGCAGAAAGTGCCTTCCTTGACACAAAACAAAGCAGAGGATTGTGCCCCTTGAACAGTGAAAATTCCAGATAAGGGCAGAGATTGAGAACCCAGTTAACCCTTAAGGAAGTCATTGTAGGATGAACAGTGTAGGGGCTCTCCCTGAGGGGTTTGGGGGCCCACCACATCATCATTGTCCTCCCTGTATGTGCAAGACCACAGCTTGCTGAGGGTTAAAAAGTGCCTAAACCCAGAGGAGAGTAGTCACCTGAGAGGAGAGTGCCTTTGCCAAGTTACCCAATACTTTCTCTGCTGTTGTGGGGATATCTGCCTGTTGGGGGGGAGCAGCACGCACATGTTTTTTTACCTTGCTGCATGGAATAAAAAACACACTTTCCGGCCTGCACTATAGCCGAATGATGGGTAAAGCATAGGTTTCCAGTGTCGGGAGGGCATCAATAGACATCCTCCTGTGATCCCTCGCTTAGCGCACTGTGATTAAAGTACTTTGGACTCGGCTGATCACAGAACACAGTAAAGGGCCAATCACAGTGGGCCCTTTACCACGTGTTACCCTGCCAGCTAATGACAGCTGATCAGGAAGTAAACAATCTGGTGATCAGCTTTTCTTTTTTCCTTACGATCAGTATAAGGAGAAAATAAAGCCAGTAACCGGCTTCTGTTACAGGGACATTGGTCCCGATCTGTGCCATCTGTAAAGTTGGGGGTTATTAACTCTCGTGGTATAAGCATTTGAGTGATTCACGCCAGTCCGGAACTATATTTAAGGCATACCTCCCAACTTTCTGAAATGGGAATGAGGGACACCTATCAGCAAAATTTGCAGGCATAGGACACACCCCTTGCCACGCCCCCTCAAAAGGAGGATTTTACAAAAAAATACGATTGTTTAAACCCACAACTGCTTTTTTACCACTACTATTCCTTTATGTTGGCTTTTGGAGTTTTCAAATGCAGCAATTTAGAAATTTGATTAAAGGTATAGCACTGGGAAACACTTTTTGATAGCTAAAAAGTGCATTTTATATACATCTGTATAGATCAGACCAAAATGAGGGACAAATGAGGAGGAATGAGGGACATTGCTCTAAATCAGGGACAGTCCCTTGAAATCAGGGACAGTTGGGAGGTATGTTTAAGGGCTTGTTGGCCCACTTTTATTCAAAAGGCAAAAAAAATATATAAAAATCCAAACACAGGTCTCCCACACAGGGGGTTTTCACTGTCCATACAGAATGGTACCTTCAGCCTCCTGGCTTACACATGCAAAAGAAAATACCAAGCCACCTGGCTCTCTTTAGCAGTAGCACCACTGCTCAGGCTCCCGCATGAATCCTTCCTGACTCCTGTCAGCCACCTCAGACTCAGGTCTCTGGGTATTACAGTGCAGCCTGCACTCTCCAGCTTCTCTAGCTAATTCCGTGCACACCTGCACTCTCAGGCCCCGTACACACGTCCGAGGAACTCGACGTGCCAAACACATCTAGTGCCTCGGCGAGTTCAGTGTTGAAGCCGAGTTCCTCGTCGGCTTCCTCGCTGAAAAGAGTACACATGACCGAGTTTCTCGGCAGAATCCAGCTCCGAGCGAGTTTCTGGCTGAATTCTGACGAGAAACTCGGTCGTGTGTATGGGGCCTCAGGGTTCTCCCTTCCAAGCCTGGACTCCTCGGGAGGGTGGAGCCCAGAACCATGGTCAGGTGTCTATACATAGGCCAGCACACACCTGACCAGTCAGTGTGCTGGACAACCTGAAAATCTGGACCCAGGACTGGGGACCTGGGCTCCAGGTCCCAAAGTGGACTTTATTAAAAATGGAGGGAACTGAAACGCCAGTTTCCTCTGTAAACTGCAAGCTCCCTGGAGCCCCTCAACCCGACCGGTTGAGAACCCTGGGTCACCACACCCCTGGGGTACCACACTACTACACATCTATCAGTGCCTACAAGTGCTAATCAGCATCGCTCATTAGTGAAGGTGCAAAATTTTATAACAGACTACGATAAAAAAAAAAATGGTTCCTGCTGCCATCAATCTGTCCAATTAAGACCCAATTCAGCGGCTGGAGCTGCTGGGCTTGTGCCCGTCGCTGCAAAGATCGGGTTCACCCAAGTAAAAGTGGGGCTCCTGCACTACAGGTTTTTCACCTTAAA